>NC_037676.1:95558876-95576449 GCF_003255815.1 Theropithecus gelada
GCCCAGGCTGGAGTGCAGTGGCCGGATCTCAGCTCACTGCAAGCTCCGCCTCCCGGGTTCCCGCCATTCTCCTGCCTCAGCCTCCCGAGTAGCTGGGACTACAGGCGCCTGCCACCTCGCCCGGCTTGTTTTTTGTAGTTTTAGTAGAGAGGGGGTTTCACTGTGTTCACCAGGATGGTCTCGATCTCCTGACCTCGTGATCCGCCCGTCTCGGCCTCCCAAAGTGCTGGGATTACAGGCTTGAGCCACCGCGCCCGGCCAACAATATCCTTTCTTAAATACAAAACAATGCACATACTGATACGAACAAAATTATTCATTGCAGAAGTATTTATTGCAGCAAAATATTATAAATAACTTAAATGCCTATTAGAAGACTGATTAAATAAACTATGGAAAATCCACACAATGGAATAATATACTGCTATGCAAAAGAATGAGTTGATCACTATGAAGTGATAGGAAGTGATTTCAAGGACATATTGTTGGGTGAACAAAGTAAGATGCACATGAATATATACAGAAAGATTAACAAATATGAATATATAGTGTGAGTTGGTAGATGCTGCTAATTTCACAAAAAAAATGCCTAAACTACATAGTTTAGACTATGCAACAACCATAACTATTACCTATAGAGGTAAAGAATGTGGTAGAAGGGATAGAAATAAGAATGAGATGTCTCTGACATATTTTTAAATATAGCTTAACATTTGAAACATACAAATATTTTTAAATTAAAAGAATGAAATCAGAAAAGATGTAAAAATCTAACCATATAACTGAATACAAACAGAAACAAACCTAATTTTTAAACAAATTGATAGTATAATCAAACAGAAAAAATATTAAGCTACTCACAGACACAGCAGCTATGTTCTATACCCTTAATGGAATATAGTCTAAAGGAATAGAAAACTAGGAAAGAAATTTTAAACTCTACATAGTGGGTTTTTTGCTTGTGGTACTATTAGAGTACTAATCTAAAATGTTTTCATAGAGGATAGAAAACATTAGTAAAAAGAATGATATTTGAGAATCAGGTTCCTCACTATGGGGAAAAAGAGATATGAATATGGAACGGGGAGGAGATGAAGAAGAACGCTAACTGGAACAACCCATATGAACTCATGATGTTTTCAAAGATAAATATTCTAACTGGTTGCTGAAAGACCCTAGAAGCCATGACATCCTAGCAGCAATGAGCGCACCTAGTGCCAAGATCTTGGTTTCTAAATACCACTCCTATCTAGAAGAAAACAAAGCTTCTAGAAGAGATGCTTGATTTCAAGTGTAGGCAGGGAAAATTCAAAGTACACCTAGAAAATCCTGCACTAAAGCACTCCAAGAATGACGCAGTCATGTGCACAAGACACAAAAGTCAGCCTAGGGGTTCCATTGGCCAAATTGCCTATAATTTCAGCATGAAAAAGAATAATGATAATGATAGATTATAACACATTGAACAAAGAAAGAATCCGTGAGATTGCCACAAAAAGTGGGGGAGACAGAAGGTAAATCTTTTATTTAAATAAGAATGACAACTAATAAATGTGAAAGGAATGAAAAAATTAGGTGATCATCCTTTTGCTTGAACACCAAGATTGGGGCATTATGGAGGTACAAGAAGTTCACATGTTTCAAAATATACCACAGAGTATTTCCTGGTTGCAAAAGGAAAATAAGGAGATATGTTCTCCCAGTTCCAAATAATCAAAGTAAGTATTACTAATAATAAGACAAACAGACATTATGTGCTTTCTGATGTGGTGCAATGCAAAATCCAAGAAGCTCCTGTGTAGCATTCTTGCCAAAAATGTTTAACTTGAATATAATAATGAGTCTATTGGGCTAATCCAGAATTGAAGCCATCCTATGCTTCAATTCATCTGGATTTCTGGATTCTACAAAAATGTCAGCATCATGTAAAACAAACAAAAAGGCAAGGGGCTATACTAGATTAAAGGAGACCAAAGTTAGATGGTAAATAAATGCCAAATGTGATTCTTAATTGGATTCTAATTCAGGCCTGTAGGCAGGAAAGGGTCAACTGAGAGACGTTTGGGGACTACTATCTATTAGATGATAGTATTCTGTCATTGTCAGTTTGGGAGTGTGGCGATGCTGTGTTTATGCAAGAAAACATCCTTGTTCTAAGGGGATATATGTTGAAGTATAAAGGGGTCAAGTGTTGTCAAAATACTTGTATATCTGCAACTTACTTTCAAATAATTAGGCAAAGTAAATATATGTGAAAGAAATAAAGTAAATCTTGCAAGATGTCAATAACTGGTAGATTCAGGTTGATATTGTATGGGTATTCACTGTGCCTCTCTGTAGGTTGGAAATTTTTGAAAATAAAAAGTTTAGTGAAACAAATTTTGAGTAAAAATTAAAAGTAAACTTAAAATGACTAAAGATAAAATTTTAAAATTTGAAAGTGAAAAGGTAGGAAGACTCAGTTGTTTTGGGATGGTGGCAATGACAGACTGAAGTGCTCAGATGGAGAAAACCACTTTTCTTATTTTTATTATTATCCAACAGCTGAATATTACATGGAGCTAATTTCTCTGTGAGATTATTCTGCTACATTAATACATACAGAAAAAAGAAAAAACTCTTAAAGTTTTCACAAAACCACAGATAAATAAAGGATATGGGAATGTGTGTGTGTGGTGGAAGCAAGGCGTTCATGTGCATTGAGGCGGCAGGTAGAATGAATATGGAATTCTTCCACCAACTAAGTCACAAGTCACAGGTTGGCCAACTACTGCCCATAGGCCATCCAGCTCACTGTTTTTATAAAGTTTATTAGAATACAGTCATGCTCATTCATTTATACTTTGTCTGTGGTTGCGTTCATGCTACAAAGGCAGCTTTAAATAGCCATCACAGAGACCACATGACCTGCAAAACCAAAAATACGTACTATCTGGTCCCTGGTCTAAGTCATACCTGAGCGTATTTGAAGTTTTAACAGATTGAATATATTTTTGCCTCTCAATCAAAACAAAAAAAAATAGAGGTCAAGTGTGGTGGCTCACACCTGTAATCCCAGCACTTTGGGGGACTGAAGTGGGAGTATGGCTTGACCCCAGGAGTTTGAGACCAGCCTGAGCAACATAGAGAGACTCTGACTCTATCAAAAATAAAATCAGCCAGGGGTGGTAGCCTGCACCTGTGGTCCCAGCTACTTGGAGGCTGATGCAGGAGGATCACTTGAGCCCAGGAGGTCGAGGCTGCAGTGAGCTATGATCATGTCACTGCACTCCAGTCTGGGCGGCAGAATGAGAGCCTGTCTCAAAAACAAGAAAAAGAAAGAAAGAACGAACTAACCAGTACAGTATGATATGCACACTATTCAAGGTTTGGCTTTTCCAGACTTCCTCAAAGGAAGGCTATATAAGTTGGCTTTCTAGAAAGAGGAAAGGCATAAATGAAATAAGAACATAAATAACAGAAATACTGGAGTATTCATTTAAAATAGTACAGTAGGACAGATGGGCAAAGCGTTTGATAAGATTTATTTTACATTGCTCAGTGCTTATAAAAACTATGAGCTTACTTTTCCAGGAATCATAAAACAAATTTGCTGACTCATTCGCTAATTCCACTGGCGCCTTGGGAGAAATGTGTCAAATATTTTGGAGTTTTTAAAATTCAGGTTCAGAAAGGTTAAGTAGCTTGCCAAGCAACACAGCACAGCTCAGCAAATTACTGGAAAGCAAAAAAAAAAAAAAAAAAAAAAAAAAGAAGCTGCATACTTGAATCGTGGTTTCACTTACCCATACAAAAGTCAAGAAATTCCTCTAGGACCTTTACACGAGCTAGAACTTTCTGTATTTTAGAAAGGAGAAAGCACTGGCTATCGCCTGGAAAATGTGTGTTACTAACTAGTTTTAGAGGATTAGCTCTGCTCGCTTTAAGAAGGTAACCAAGACCAGTTGGTAACTATGGTTAAAAGGTTTGTGGATTCCAAATGAAGGAAATCAAGATTGTTCTGATCCTCTAAGGCAGCTGTCCCCAACGTTTCTGGCACCAGGGACCAGTTTTGTGGAAGACAATTTTTCCAAGGACCAAGTTGGGGGATGAAGTGGTGGGGGGCCCTGGGGGGCTGGTTTTGGGATAAAACTGTTACACCTTAGATCATCAAGCATTAGACTCTCATAAGGAGTGCACAACCTAAATTCCTTGCATGCACAGTTCACAATAGGGTTCACGATCCTATGAGAATCTAATGCTCCAGGTGATCTGATAGGAGGTGGAGCTCGGGTGGTAATGCTCGCTTGGCTGCAGTTCAACTCCTGCTGTGCAGCCAGGTTGCTAGCAAACCAAACACCAGTACCCATCTGCGGCCCAGGGGTTGGGTACCCTTGCCCTAATGCAGTGCATCATTGTTTTGATGAAAAGCAGACAACAGATTATCTCATCACTCAGCAGTTTCTTCCTTAAAGAAACAAGGACTAAAGTGAGTAGAAGGCTCAAGTCTGTTTCACTACTTTTCTTAGGTGTGTGGAAATGGAAGAATTGGTGACACCTCTCACCTTACTGCCCTCTTCCACACAGCTCTCGTCCCTGGCAGGCATGGGAAAAAGGGAAGGCCAAGCACTTTGCTTTTATTCTATCTTTTTTAAAAAGTCTAGCCTCACCCTCATCCTGTAAGGAACTCTGCAACATGAATTGTACCGCAGAGCTTGCTCTGCCCAGCTGAGCAAGATTGGTGCTGTTGCACCTCACATCAATCAGTCACTGGCTATGGGCTGTATCATCTTCTGGGTGATCCAAGCAAGTTGATTTATATAAGCTTATGTGGCTCCCATCAGCCCATGGCAATCCTCTAAGAAGAGGCAAATATAAGCTATTATCAGCAGCTGAGATAAAGTTACACTATCCTGATTAAGGAGATCTGAACAGGGCACCAAGAGCATCTATATCAGTAGCAAAATAGCCACTAAACATATTAATGTGTGCTTATGCTCATTGGCTACAAAAATGAAAATTAAAACTCAATAAGCATTTGAGGAGCTGGGCACCGTGGCTCATGCCTATAATCCCAGGAGTTTGGGAGGCCAAGGCAGGAGGATTGCTTGAGCCCAGGAGTTCCAAACTAGTCTGGGCAACATAATGAGACTCTGTCTCCACAACAAATTTTAAAAAGTATCTAGGTGTAATGGGTCACACTTGTAGTCCCAGCTACTCTTGAAGCTGAAGCAGGAGGATTGCTTCAGCCCAGGAGTTCGAGGCTACAGTGAGCTATCATTGAGCCACTGACCTCCAGCCTGGGCGCCGTAGCCAGACCTCGTCTAAAACAAACAAAGGAACAAAAAAACAGTGAGATGCCATATGCTCTATGTGCATTGAAAAGAATGTATATTCTGCTGTTATTAGGTGTAGAATTCTATAAATGCCAATTAAGCTAAGTTGATCGTTGTTCATGTCTATATCTTTTCTCCCTCACTGTCTGTCTGTTCAATCAATTACTGAAGAAAGAGTATTAAAATGCTCAATTTTGATTGTGTTCTTTTCTGTTTGTCTTTCTATTTCTGGCATTTTTGCTTCATATACTTTGAAATTTTTTATTAGATGCATACATATTAAGGACTGATGCATTTTTAATGGATTAACCCTTTTGTCATTATGGCATGTTTTTCTTTATCTCTAGCTCTACTTCTTGTTTTGAAGTTTTCTTTGTGAGATATTGATTGATTGATTAATTAATCATATTTCCAGATTAAAGAAATGATTTATTTTAAAGAAGGAATGAAAAGGAAGAAAGGAAGGAAATGGAAGGAAGGAAGGAAAAGCAAGGAAGGAAGGAAGGAAGGAAGGAAGGGATGGAGGGAGGGAGGGAGGGAGGGAGGAAGGGAGAAAGGGAGGAAAGCGAAGGGAAAGGAAAGGGAAGGGAAGGATGGGAAAGAAGGAAGGGAAGGAAGGAAGGAAAAGGAAAAGAAAGGAAAGAAGGAAGGAAAAGGAAAAGAAAGGAAAGAAGGAAGGAAAAGGAAAGGAAGGAAGGGAGGGAGGGAGGGAGGAAGGAAGGAAGGAAGGAAGGAAGGAAGGAAGGAAGGAAGGAAGGAATGAAGGAAGGAAGATTGATTGATTCCTTGGCTCCTTCTACCATATGTGTTGGCTACCTAGTGAGTAATACTTAGGCCTATGCTGACCCTGTGCAAATCACCAGTCTCAATATTATTCTTGAGGAAACTCACAGAGGCATTAAATAATAACCAATAAGTCCACTTTCTAGAGACCATGGTACATGTGCTCACTTAGAATCTGAGTCTATTCTAAATTCCTTTTAAGTATACAGCATTCCAGACTTTATTTATTCTTTGCGACTTAGACTCGATTATGATACATCTTCATCTGAATACACAGTCTCAAAATTCAGTATTCAAAATAAGACAGTAGTAGGATTAGCATTTCTTTCTTTTAGAAAACTGGAGCTTTGAAGGAAAAGAGGTCAGGACGGGCAGGTGGGGAGGTTGTATCTTAGCCATGTTCCACGCATTATAAGCAAATGTATGTTTTGATGAACTATTTTCACATCTTTTTGTAAAAAGCTTGATAATATCCAAATTGGTTAGACTGGCCAGGCACACATCCTGGTTTCCTGATATGTGTACTTTAAAAAAAAAGTACTTTTAAGTTGTTCTAAAACTATATAAATAATAAAATGATTTTGAAAAGCAAATGTATGTGGTATAATAATCTGTGGTGTTTTTTTTTAAGTAATATTGTTGCTTTGACCGCATTTTAATGCCGTTTTTGCTCTGACAACTTTATTTACAACAGATTCAACTTTGCACACTGATATTTTTCAAAATCAAACCCTGAATCAGAACCTGGGTTTATCCAGGTTCCTGCAAAACTACACTAGACACATTCCTCATTAGGCATCTGTTTATTCCAAAACACATGCATACACAGGGGATAGAATTAGATAACACTTTTTTGGCTTACTAAATGGGTTAGACTTAGTAAATATGGTACTCGCTTTTCAACTGATTCTGCCATCTGTCAGCAAACTTATTGCTTTTAGCAGGGGTTTTTCTTGTGATAATTTACAAGTTGTTTTTCTTCCTTTGTTCTTTTCATGAAGATACATATCCTTAAAATTTAAGGGGGAAATAACACATAAAATAAATTCATCCACAAAACAGAAACAGCAAAGACCAAATGGCTGCTGGAGAGTTAAATGGCTCATGAAATTTAACCACAGAAGATTTTTTTTTTTCTTCTTATGGGGATGGAAGGAGAGTGAGTCTCAACATTCTGCAGGTGACTTCTCAGTCCCAGCTCCAGCTGGGAGGCATCTGTACAAGAGAAAACAGCACACAGTGGAAGGAATTCATTTCTTAGCAAAAGATGCAAACAGGGAATCTAGTGGCGGGGGAGTCTACAATAAAACCACCTAGTTTTTGGTTCTTTCCTTCTGCCTTGATCATAATAGTTTACTTTTGCATAGTGCTTGCTCTATAACTTAAACTAGTAGGGTGTATTGTATTTTGTGTCTGCCACTTCCTAACTGAATGCCCGTGGGCAAGTAACTTAGCCTCTCTAAGCCTCAGTGTTCCTGAGAAACAAGTAGAATAACGTAATGTGTTTGATGTGGTGCCTGGCATTTATGATGTGTTTAAAAATCACCAGTAGCTAAAACTGACACATAGTTTTCTAAAAAGAATAAGCTCCTGGATAGAACTATGTCTCATTCACTTTTAAACCTTTCATGCTTTCCCCAGCGCCCAGAACATAACAAGCAGTAACTATATGTCAAATGAATGGATAGATGGATCAATGGGAGGAGGAATATATAAGTAATCACATAACTTTCATTCTCAAAGCAAATCTATCAATCAAATATTATTTCCCATGTCTTATAGATGAGAAAATTGAGGACAAAAAGTTTCTGTGACTCGCCCAATCTCTCATTACTAGTAAGTGAATTGAGACTCAAACCCAAGTCAAGTCAGTCATTATTATTGTTACTAAAGAGAAGCTCCTGCAGTGTTACCAGAGTTCACATCTAATCAATTTTTCCGGTGTGCGTACATACTTTTAACCAGATATTTTCCCTGTTTAGTGACTACAAATTTAAAATGTAGTTAGAGAAGCTGAAATCTCCTTCCTGTTCTATTCTTTTAAGGAATCCACAAGTATAATTGTTACTATTTATTGACTGCTACGGAATTGTACATATTTTATTTCTGTTACCTACAACAATTTTAAAGGTTAGTAGGTATTATTACTCACATTTCATGGGTGAGCAAACAGAAATTCAAAGAGGTTAAGTAACTTACTCAAAGTCTGCCTAAGAAATGCTAGAGCTGAGCTTGATCTGAATTTTAAGGATTCTTTCCTCTATGCCAGTGCTTTCAAATTTTAATGTGAATACATCTGTTAAAAATGCAGATTCCAATTGTGTGGGTCTGATGTGGAACCAAAGATTCTGCATTTCTAACAAGCATCTAGGTGATGTCCATGCTGCTGGCCCACGGACCATGATTTGAATAGCAAAGCTCTTTCCCACATTACCTTCCCAAATTCAGAGATCTAGACATTCACCTTTGTTTCTTAGTCATCTCATGGCCAGAGTCCTGCATACAAAAATAATGTTTTGCTTTCTTCTAGTTTGTGTGGATGACTTGCCACGATGGTCCTTCATATATTAATTAATAACATTTCTTTTTTCTCTACAATCTAACATAATGTAAGAGAAATTTTGGAGTAGCTGCAATTGAAAACCTCTTTGTCCACTATTTTATTCACTTCCTTAAATTAGAAGATTGAATAAAGAATCAGAACCGTGTTCATTAGTGAGTGAAAGTAGGAAAGAAAATGAGAGAAGTGACAGTAAATATAAGCAGAAGGAGATGAAAAAATACTAAGCAGTGAAATAGAAAGCCTACAGCCTAAGGAAAAAAAAAAAATAGAGGCACATCTTAGAAAGTCACTCCAGGGAAATTTCTAAGAAAATTATATGCAGGAGCAAAGAAGCATGACAAAGGAAAAAGAGGAATGAGAAAGCTATAAAGGGTATTTGACATCACAGTCTTAACTAAACTGTTATGTGCAAGTGAAAATCAAGGGAGGCTAAATATTTAAGCATAATGACTGCCTAAAAGTGATTAGAGGGAATGAAAGAAGAAGTAGCCATAGATTTTATTGAAGCCATTGGAGTAAATAAGACAGGAGATTTCAGAGCAATAACAAGTGGAGGCAGAGATATCATGGAATGAAATCAGAGGGTATGAAGAAAGAAGACTCATGAATCAGATTTCAGCATAGACCACAAACTAATGATCATCAAACAAACAGCCAGAAAACTAATAATAAATCCAAATGGTTGTTAGCAAAGTGCAGAGTGGGGTGAATGAAGAGAAAAGGGACCAAAGACAGAAGCAAATAATAATAATAATAAGAGAGAATCATGGCTAATTCAAATATAGACAATGAGGAGCCTTATGTCTTTTTATTTTAGCAACACATATGTGAGACCAAGTGGCCAAAAAGGCCTTAAATACTTAGTGTTAGCTTGACAGAGACACAAACATTGTCATGGGTGAGATTAAAATTATCTGGAAAGTAAAATAACCATGTGAGAGCAAGGTGCCTAAGGTACAGAGGAAATCAAGCCTGTCTTCCTCACATTGTCCCATCTCCCCACTCCTCCTGCTGATTCCTCTTCCTTAGGGCTTTCCTTGAGCATCTCTGAAGAAAAGCAATGTTTTGATTGCAGGTGAACAGTGCTTATGGGTTGTTTGTTCACTGATATCAGAAGCCTTGGAAAGAGATATAGTCTAGTAGATACAGAGAGGAGGAGCAGAGATTAACATACACAGGAACAAATTCAAATTTCACTAACCAAATTTCATTTCATTAGTTATAAGAATGTATGTTGGCTGGGCTTGGTGGCTCACACCTGGAATTCCAGCCTGAGCAACATAGTGAGACCCCATCCCTACAAAAAATTTAAAAATTGCTGAGCATGATGGCATGCGTCGGTAGTCCCAGCTACTCAGGAAGCTGGAGCGGGAAGATCTCTTGAGCTCAAAAATTACGGGTTGCAGAGAGCTGTGACTGCACCACTGTACTCCAGCCTGGGTAACAGGACGAGACCGTGTCTCTAAAATGAATAAACAAAGAATGTATGTAACATTAGGGTTATATGTCTTATGCTTAATCTGAGTTGCTCAATAAGTTTTTCAGATACAGTTTAATATGTAGAAATAATTAACTAATATTTTATTGAGCACTTGCTATGTACTCAACATCGATTAAATCTTTCACAGGTTATCTCATTTAATCATCACATTAACTCTGGAAGGTAGATACCATTATTATCTCCCTATTACAGATGACAAACAAGAAGTTTAAACATGAGAAAATAAACTAGGTTGAGTACAGTGTTTTGCCTCTTTTTTTTTTTTTTTTTTTTTGAGACGGAGTCTCGCTCTGTCGCCCAGGCTGGAGTGCTGTGGCCGGATCTCAGCTCACTGCAAGCTCCGCCTCCCGGGTTCCCGCCATTCTCCTGCCTCCGCCTCCGGAGTAGCTGGGACTACAGGCGCCCGCCACCTCGCCCGGCTAGTTTTTTTTTTTTTGTATTTTTTAGTAGAGACGGGGTTTCACCGTGTTAGCCAGGATGGTCTCGATCTCCCGACCTCGTGATCCGCCCGTCTCGGCCCAGTGTTTTGTCTCTTAAAGGAGGGTGTGCAATGCCTTTATTCTTATAAATAAAATAAACTAATGGGCAGGAAGAGCTTGAGTACACAGGGCAAATAATGATCAATGACTGCCCCTGGGCAGAGTTATCTTTGGAACTCCATCCAGTCCTCCTTCCTCTCTCAGTGGCATTTGCCCCAGCCCCTTTAAATACACAGTACCTGAACCTCTCCCCACACCCCATATATAAACAGGGACAGATTTGGTATCATCACAAATAGTCAGATTAATTAATTAATTGTTCAGTTTAGCAGGGTAAAATTTTTTTACTGTGCTAAATTCTCAGTTTAGTAAGGTAAAAATTCAGATGTCCTGATTCACAGACAAGTTTCCTAAGTTTCCTTTCTATCATACTGCATACAGCTAAGTACAGATAAGGCACCTTCACCCAAACTCAACCCAACTTTAATATCATCAAATTCATGCAAGTCTGTGGATATTTTCCAAGTGCCTACTATGTGCTAGCACATAGCTGGACTAAGAATAACTAAAGGAATAGGAATAACTAAAAGAACATGAACTCCACTACCATAGAGAAATGTAGAAGATTATGACATTGGGTGATGAGGTCAATAATGAAGTAGCCCAAGGGAAGTGTAAGTTCTTAAACCACCCGCCCCTCAAAAATAGCAATTGCTTCAAGTTAGGAAATCAAGAAAGGCTTCAAGTAGCATTTGACAATACATAGAGAATTGTACATTTGAGGTGACATTCCATTACGAGGAAAAAGTGTGGGGAAGGTATGGAAAGTTTCAGATATAAACAGAAAGGAGGAGTAGTACAGTTTCACCACAGGAAATGATGTGTGTAGAGAAATAATAACAATGGTGACAAAAAGAAGAATTGAGATATATTTGGGGACCTCTGTTGCCAGGTGGAGGGACTTGGGTTTCATTTGTATGTTTGTGTTTCCTGAAGAGTGAAGCCAGGATGACTAGTGGTAAAAAATATTATTTTAAAGGGCACATGAATTTCATTTTGTACATTTAATTATATCAAGAAAACACTGTAGCTATCCCAGGGATCACATTAAGGAGAAAATTTCAGTTAGGCTCTGAAACGCCTCTTTAAAATTTGTTAAACTCCCTCTGTAACAGAAAGAGTACAGACTTCAGGTTCAATGTTCTCAGCAGAAAACATTGATTGTCTAACTAGAAATTAAGGATTTGTTTTGTTCAAATCCTATTCATGGCCAGGCATGATGGCTCAGGCCTGTAATCTCAGCCCTTTGAGACGCTGAAATAGGAGAATCACTTGAGGCCAGGAGTTTGAGATGAGACTAGGTAACATAGCAAGACCCCATCTCTATAAAAAATTTAAAAATTAGCCAGGCATGGTGCCATGTGCCTGTAGTCCCAGCTACTTGGAAGGCTGAGATGGGAGGACTGCCTGAGCCCAGGAGGTCAAGGCTACAGGAAGCCATGGTTACATCACTGCATTCCAGTTTGGGCAACAGAGTGAGACACTGTCTCTTAAAAACAAACAAACAAAAATCCTATGTATCTTAATAATCATCTCCTGTCTATGGCAATTGATATTGGTCTTATTTTTCTATAGTATTGCCATTAAGGCATTTTCCTACTTATTAAGTAGATCTAATTCAGCTTTAATAAAAATCAGTGTATAAAGAAAATTATTGATTAAAGCATAGTACAGGCAGAATGTTGAAATGGCAAAAAGAAACGGAAGATGCTATGTCAACAGCTAATCTTTAGGAAAAAGATGATAGGCCAATTGTGCCATGTCAGGGAAGCCTACACTAGCAAGTATTCAGGGAGAAAAGGATGACTATATCAAATGCTCTTTGGGGCCAAAGAGAATTTGGTTATATTCAAAGCGCACTGGTTACCTCCTAAGCCTTTCCTAGCAGATTTGGATGGAAACCAGACTGCAAGGATTCAACTGGTAGTAAGAGGGCAGACATGACTTGGATAGCCATGGACATATTTGGAAGGAAAATGTGGTGCTATGGAATGGGAAACTTTTATCACTATATTCCTGGTTTGACTGAATAGTCAGTGTATAAATCTCGGAAGGCTTTAACTTCCCTGAGACTCAGTTTTACCTTGGTAATATTTAAGAAAAATATGGCCATCATCTTCTTCTCTTGAGTAGAGTGCTTAAATAGAAAAATGATTTGGGTCGGGCACAGTGGCTCACGCCTGTAATTCCAGCACTTCGGGAGGCCGAAGTGGGCCGATCACCTGTCAGAAGATCGAGACCAACCTGGCCAACACAGCGAAACCCTGTCTCTACTAAAAATACAAAAATTAGCCAGGCATGGTGGTGGGTGCCTGTAGTCCCAGCTACTCGGGAGGCTGAGGTAGGAGAATCACTCGAACCCGGGAGGTGGAGGTTGCAGTGAGCCAAGATGGTGCCACTGCACTGCAGCCTGGGCAACACAGTGAGATTCATTCTCAAGATAAATAAAAGAATAAATAAATAAATATACTATTTGAATTGATCTGATCATAACTTCTACCCAATCCTATGTCTAAATATGCCATTGATAACTCACCAGCAAAATGGTTTGTGTTTGTGTGCTAAGGAGTTGAGATGCTGAATCCTTGGAAATAACAGTAGGTGGCAACTGGAGAGAAGCTTTTCTCAATTTTCATCATAGCCTACAGGGACTTTGTTTATTTGTAAGAAAACAGTTTGGATCATAAATTGCAAGTTGTTATAATTGTTTTTTAAGGATAAGCATATCTCAAGAATTTTAATATTAAAAGGTAATATTTATCTTTTTAGATACTCTATACTTATTGAAAATAATACCTCTAAAGAATCATCATTTATTAGTGTTAAATTACTTATATGCATTAACTCCATTTAACTTTCATTAAAAAATCTATGAGGTAAATATTATTGTTATTATCATTTTTTAAAAATAAGACTTAGGGAGGTTTATTTAACTTTCCCTAGATGACACAGAACCAGTTCCGTCCATATTTCAAACCTCAAGCAATATGGTACTTAGAGCCCATACTCTTGACTTCAATGTACATTGCTCCCATAAAATCTAAAAACTTAATCAATGTATAAAATGCTTTGTCCAGGATGAAAAGATCAGTTCCAGAAATGTAGGGATGGATTACATTTTCAAAAATGTTATCTCATGATATGTTAGGACTTATCAAAAAAGTAATATTTATTTTGTTTAGATATCCTATACTAAGTACTAGAATGTCTCTTTATCAAAATATTTTATGTATTCTTTTTTTGTTTGTTTTTGTTTTTGTTTGTTTTTTTTGAGACGGAGTTTTGCTCTTGTCGCCCAGGCTGGAGTGCAATGGTGCAATCTTGGCTCACTGCAACCTCCACCTCCCGGGTCCAAGCAATTCTCCTGCCTCAGCCTCCCGAGTAGCTGGGATTACAGGCACCCACCACCACTCCTGGCTAATTCTTTTGTATTTTTAGTAGAGACAGGGTTTCACCATGTCAACCAGGCTGGTCTCAAACTCCTGACCTCAGATGATCCACCCGCCTCGGCCTCCCAAAGTGCTGGGATTACAGGCATGAGCCACCGCACCCAGCCTATTTTATGTATTCTTTCTTAAACTTCCTCCTAGTTCCAGCTCAAGAACCATTGTCTCTGTTGCAGTTCTCCTGACTCTTTTCCCTCTCTAAATGCTTACGGCACACATAATCCATGCCTCATCATAACCCACCTGATTATATATTGCATTTTTGGATATATTAAGGCTCCTGAAATTCATGCAAAATTTCTAAAGAAGTAAATCTGTCTTCTATCACAATAGGCATTTAATAAATTATTGCGTGAAACATATTAAAAACAACTCAACACTAAATTAAAAAGTCCACACCCAGAGCAAAACTCTTAAAGATCATTTCTCCAAGCCTCCAACTTACACTCTGCTTGCTCCTCATACTTTTAGCTTAGCTAATGTTTTCACATCTAAAGCCAGACTGCATTGAATTCTTTAAAGCTGAAGCAAGCTTATTCAGTCAGCTATAAATATAAATGTTTACTGGAACACAAACTAGAAGGAAGTATATGAGAAAAATAAAGGGAGTAAAGCAATCCTTTTTCTTCTCCAAGGCTCATTTCTCAGAACCAAATATTTAAATGGGATTTTAACTGCCAGACAAGTTAGCCAGGTTTAACGAGTCTAAAGACAGATGAATATTAAACTAAGCCTGAATAAAAAGAGATTGGCATGTAATACAACTTAAAACCCACAGTCATCAGTGTGAATGTTCTATTATGTATGGTTATTTCTTTTAATGTTTATTGTGCCAATTATTACCCTGCAATGTACTGACCTATTTATATATCACCTCTGCAAGACTGTAGGCACTTCACAAACAAGGACTGCGTCTTTGCATGTTAAGAGGTCAGTCTTGAATGTTTGCGTCCAATGTTAACATCTGCACCCAATCAGACTTGTCCTGTTAACAATGGTTAACATTCATTTAGTGCTTACCATGAGTTGATCTCTATTCTAAGCCTTTTAAATGTACTAATCCATTTCCTTTTCAAAACCCCCAGAAAATATACGTTCTAATTATCATTCCCATTTTACAGATGAGGCTACTGGGACACAGAGAGGTAAGGAAAGTTAAGGAGGCAGAACCAGAATTAGAAACAGGTAGTCCTGTCCCACTCTTCACCACTACACTGCAATCCCTCATTTGGAATGGTATTGGTGACTAGAAAAGGTAGGTGGAAATTTGGAAGTCTGAACTAAAACCTCTGTGCTTATGCTTCAGATGATTCTAACACAGATGATATGAGAACCACATGTTGAAAAACAGATGTAGGTACTAGTAGTAGTAATGTTAAGAACTGGTGTTTGTTTATCATTACACTTCACCAAACATTTCCATATACATGATCTCATTTCACTCTTATAACAACCCTGCAAGGTAAGTATTATTGTCTTCCATGTTTCTTAATGAGAAAAGCAAGGCTCCTAAAGCTTCTCCTAAAACCACATTCCCTGTCAAACACAAATTTTCCCGTTCTAATCCCCATATCCTTTCCACGGTTCCAATATCCTGAATGGTCTTCCTGATTCTGCGTCTGCCTCTCTACAACTCATGGTCCACACGCAAACAAGCGATCTTTCATAAGCATACATCAGATTGTGTCGCTTCTATGAATTCTCAGTACATTTGGCTAGAATTCAATTTCCTTACCAGAGTGAGAGAGGTCCCTTCTGGTCTGGTCGCTGCCTGCTTCCCTCACCTAACCTCCCACTCTTCTCCCCTCTTTCTAGCTCTAGCTCTACTTTCCTTTTTAACCCCCTCACACCAAGCTCTTTTCTCCAGCTGGGCCTTTGTCCCTTTTCTATTCCTTATGTCATACCAGTTTCTGAAATGAGCCAACTGATTGATTGATCGTGAAGATGATGACAGAATCCTTGTCTGGCTTAATAGACAACATTTACAAAGTGCTAAGTACGGGTCCATATGCTTTACACATGCTGACTCATGTGATGTTTATGACAGAGAGCCTAGGACCTTGTCTGAGGTCACCAACTAAAAAGTGATGAAACTGAATTGTACCCAGACCGTGTGCCTTTCACCACCTTGTCTTAACTGCCCCTTGAAGGGAATCAAAGACTCCACCAGCCCACCTTTGGAAACACACCGTCATCTCTCTATGATCTCCCCGACACATAGCCTCCTGAGCAAGCCACCAGTGCTCGTGGTTAAACTCATTCTGAACAGACACACTTTGATGGAGGCATGTGCTTTAATCTCCTTTTCCAGTCCCATCTCCAAAAAGACAAATTTAAATCAAGGCAACAAAACTAATTGGAAACTACAGAATGAGAATCCAACATTACTAAGAATGCCCTTAAGATCAAAGTAATATCAGAGAATGTAGAATTTACAATTACTCTTTATTTGGTGGTGCTGGTAAGGCAGGTGGAGAGGAGAGGAAGGGAAGGTGAGGGGCTGTCAGAGTTGAATCCACATGATCTCAACGGAAATACTAAATTATGTGGGTCCCAAACCAACTGAAGGAGAAGCCTATTAATCAAAATGGAGCAGCAAGTGGCCAGTCATTTTTTCCCTTCCAAATGTGTCACTGGTTTGGAGGTCAAATATCTATTCTTCATCGAGTATAAAAAGCTACCATTTGGAGGATGTTGGGTATTTTGTTATTATTTTGCTTTGTTTTGCTTTAAGACATCTGTCATTCGTGAGAACAAAGATTTCTGTTCTGTGGTTCTTAATAAGCTTTGCAAGGTGGTTTTCCCGGCATATGAAGAAGTCATTTGAATAATAAAAGCTCATATTTATAATTACATTGAGTTAAATAGATTTGCTTAGCTTAGGGTTTGAGGTTATTCATAAACAGATGTGAGGGTCCAGAAAGCCTCTATAACTTTAACAATCTCACTGCTTTGGGGCTGCTAAAGAGCTTAGAAGCCCAAATCTGAGTTAAAGAAGCTTTCTCCATTTCCCTGAATAATCACCATGGTACCTCAGCCTGAGTCCACTTCTTAAAACCTATTTAAATACTATTCATGTTTACTAGTCATTTGCCAGTGTGATGGCAATGAATGAGCTTGACATTCACCTCTTAAGCATTCGAGAGAAAGGACCCTTTTATAAAATGCTTTGCTCTGTTCTCAGAATATATTGATGACCCCTAGCAACAGTCCTATTCTCAGAATATATTGATGACCCCTAGCAACAGTCCTAGTGAAGCCGCCAGTTTCAAAACAGTGATGAAAGGAGGTCGTCCTTCCGAGCAGCATCTTAAGGTCTCTAGACCTTTCCTTACAGCCAACTCTCCTCTGCTTTCCCCTTCCCTCCCCTCTCCTCTCCTCGCTTCCTTTTTTTTTTTTTTTTTTTTTTTTTTTTTTTTTTTTTTA